>NC_091285.1:484093039-484135539 GCF_032444005.1 Ranitomeya imitator | reverse complement strand
ATCTAAATTCCCTATCAGTATGTATTTGGAATGTGAGAGGAAACCGGAGTGCCCGGTGGAACCCATGCAAACACGGGGATAACATACCCCAAACTCCTTGCAGATGTTATCCAGGACTCCAACGCTGCAAGGCGGCAGTGCTATCTGTCCACTGAGCCACCGTGCTGCCCAAAGTCAGGGGATGCAGCCTGAGCCATGATATAAATTCATATCCGTATATTCCACCACCTGCGGAACTTCTGTGGAGGAGGACGACCCATGCATCACCACTCAGAGTGATATGAGGCAAGTATAAGATTATTTTGTTCATTGCCAGGTACGGTGGGGTCATTATTAATATAGGGTGGGCCTGCATGAATATTTATAGAGGAACAGGGGGTCCTCATTACTTGCAGTTGGACATTATTATTACAGGGGGCGACATTACTATAAGGAGGCACTGGGGAACATTATTACTACAGGGGGGCTGCATTACTATAAGGAGGCACTGGGGAACATTATTACTACAGGGGGGCTGCGTTACTATAAGGAGGCACTGGGGAACATTATTACTACAGGGGCTGCATTACTCTAAGGAGGCACTGGGAAACATTATTACTACAGGGGGGCTGCATTACTATAAGGAGGCACTGGGGAACATTATTACTACAGGGGGGCTGCATTACTATAAGGAGGCATTGGGGAACATTATTACTACAGGGGGCTGCATTACTATAAGGAGGCACTGGGAAACATCAATACTACAAGGGGCTGTATATAAGGGGGCACTGGGGAACATTATTACTACAGGGGGGTGCATTACTATAATAAGGCACTGGGAAACATTACTACTACAGAGGGCTGTATATAAGGGGGCACTTGGGAACATTATTACTACAGGGGGCTGCATTACTATAAGGAGTATCACCAAAGATATATGACAAAAAAACATGGTAATATAATAATCATTCATAAATTAGTCACCATGTAAATAACGGATTACTATAGCCTATCATCAACTACTACATAGACGCTTGAAAAACGATGATCCAAAGGCAATGGTTTCATATAAAAGCCAAAATTTTATTAATACATAAATTGATTTAAAAGACACATTCTGCCAATCATTGGGGAAACAGAACAACCGACAAACATCACACCAACACCAATGTCCACGCATAGTGCTCCAGCATACTTAAATTATGGATAACAATATCCAGCGATAGTACATATAGACAGAATACCGGCCGATACCTGCCTCAATGTGCCACTAATTGAGCCAATATGCATACCCCCTAGCACCACCCCTATCAAACCTATCATAGGCCTAAATAATAGAAGGGAACATGGTAATTACCGTATGGAAAAGGGGTCCCCACTGCTGGACACCATGCGTCTGCCCCGACGCGCGTTTCGAACTCCTTTTTCAAGGGGCCTGTTTGAGTGCAGTGTTCCCTGTCCTTTATAGTTCCGGAATGCAGCGTGGAACGCCGCAGACCGGATGTAAACTGTCCGACCCCGGAAGTGACGCGCGGTGCTGCCCAGCTACCAGCGACGCCGGCCGGCGTCGGCGTCACACAGCAACAAAGCAGGGGAAAACCTCCCCGCCATATCGCGAGACGCCGAAAGCCGGCAGGAGTGGCCAGGGGCGGGCAGCACGCGCGTACAGGGGCGGGACACAGGGACACCTCACGCTGCACCCAGTGATAACATCAAGATCGCAGATGAATCAACAACATAATTGCTGGGCAATCATAGAATAGATGACAGCGACAGTAAGATATTTACAGAGACATAGTATCCACTCTAGCCTGCTCACATTATTAAATATACAAACATATAATAATCAATATACATATAGGCAATTGGCACTTAGGTGAACTTCCAGTCTCTGTATAGATAGTCCAAGATTGGTATTTCCATCATCATTACATCAATTCGTGGTATCCATTCTATGCCACAGCAATTTCCATCCGCTGGTGATCGACATATAATACGACATAACATATAACATCTAAAAGAAAAATGAATAAAAACAATATTAAAACACATATGGAGCTGGTAAGATAAATGTCGCTGGCCGTCGACAGATGATAGGTAAAGATTATATAAATGAGGCATAGCTGATATTCTCATTTAGTCCAGATGGATATAAGGTACCCAATGTCCATATCCACCTGGACTCCAACTGGGCCAGTCTTTTGGTAAGGTTTCCACCACGAACCCCAATATCCAGCATATCAATTCCCCGGACCCTAAATAGGGCCCCATTGCAGTCATGATACTGCTTAAAATGACGGGGAATAGTTTTTAATGACTGTATATCATTCACAGTTGCGGCCGCTGCTATGCCCAACACGTGTTCACGAACGCGGACTTTTAATTGCCTACTAGTCATACCGACATAAATTTTTCGGCATGGGCATACTCCATAATAGACAACATACCGACTAGTGCATATTATCCATTTTTTGATCTTAAAAACCCGGGAGCCGTCTTGGTTCTCAAAATCATTACTCGTATCGATATTCACGCAGGCCACGCAGCGGCCACATGAGGAGCATCCTTGGCGTCTCGGCATCTGATCCAAAAAGGTACCATGGGACTCCGTAGTATAATGGCTAAATACCTGGTGATCGCGCAAATTCTTTGATCGCCTAGCTGTTATGGCTGCTTTTAAAGGTAAGAATTTGGCAATCACTGGGTCTGCCCTCAATAAATGCCATGACTTGTCCATAATGCTCCTCATGCGGGCAAACTGCGAATGATAATTCGTCACAAACCTAACCACGTTTTGATCTTTTTTGAATTCCTTAGGACCGTATAGTAAGGTGTTTCTTGATGCATGTTTCGCCCTATTAAAGGCTTTCTTAATCATGCGATTACTATACCCTCGTTCACGTAAACGTGTTTTCAGATCTTCCGCCTGGATGGCAAACTCCTCATCCTCCGAGCATAGTCTCCGGAGACGCAAAAATTGCCCCGTAGGGACCGACTGAATCATGTGTCCCGGGTGAGATGAGGACGCATGCAGTAGCGAGTTTGTAGAGGTCGGCTTGCGGAAAATGTTAGTTTGTACTTCTCCCTTTTCGTCCTTACGTAACAATACATCCAAGAACTCAATGGTCCTCGGATTGTATTTATACGTAATATAAATATTCAAGTCGTTGTTATTCAGGGATGTCATAAAGGTTTCCAAATCATCCTGTGACCCCTGCCAGATCAGTAAAATGTCATCGATGTACCGCGTCCAAGAAAGGACACGGCACATCGGCGACCACTGATCTGGCAGGGAGAGGTCTCTCTCCCACAGCCCCAGGAACAGGTTAGCATAAGCAGGGGCAAAAGAAGCCCCCATAGCTGTTCCCTGGAGCTGCAGGAAGAAAGACCCCTTAAAGACGAAAAAATTATGGGTTAACGTAAACCTGAGAAGCTCTATAATCAGTTTCTGAATGTCCATAGGTAAACTCGACATACTTAGGAATAGGGAGGTGGCTCGAATACCATCATCATGTCTGATGCTCGTATAGAGGGACTCAACGTCCCCCGTTACGAGCATCATATCTTCATCTAATTGCAGACCGTCCACCCGCTTCAATAAATCTCCCGTATCTTTCAAAAATGATGGCAACCCCTCAACTAGCGGCTGTAACTTGGAGTCGATCCACCGATTCACTGGTTCTAAATAGTTGCCCCTACCAGAGATAATCGGGCGTCCAGGGGGAGTCTGCGCGTCCTTATGAATTTTAGGCAACAAATAAAAAGTTGGAATCGTGGGTTCAGATACAATTAAAGCTGTTGCCAATTCCTTTGTTATAACCCCATCCTCCATAGCCTGATTAATAATCAGATGGAGCTGTGTGGTAAAGGAGGATAACGGGTTGAATGTCAATTTTTTGTAACAGATGTTATTGTTGAGTTGGCGATATGCCTCTCTCTCATATAATTTCTTCGGCCAGACAACCACGTTACCCCCCTTATCCGCTGGTTTATACACCACATCAGTTAAACCCTGTAGGACGCGCAGACGCCCCCTTTCCTCCCTCGTAAGATTATCCCTGTAGATATATCTCGGGATCTCTCTAAACTCCTTAGATACAATTTGTACAAACAAATCCACATTGGGACATGTTGCTAGTGGAGGGAATTTCCTAGATTTTAAACGTATAGATGATGGAATTTTACCTCCTTCCGGAGTGCTCTGCTCGATGGACAATTCCTCCAAGTCACGCAAGGCTATTTGTTCTTCCTCTGTTGGAAAGAATTCAGAAAGGTTGCCATCAAAAAAATGGTTTTTGAAAATCAGAGAGCGGGCGAACAAATTTAGATCCTTGACGGCCAAAAACGCATCAAATGACGCAGCCGGAGAGAATGACAAACCCTTTTCAAGGATGGTCAAATCTGTTTCTGAAAAAACATGATTACTAAGGTTAATTACCTTATTGGTATGTCTGGTACGAACCGGTGACCGATTACTACGTCTGTACGGGTGGTATGACAATTCCCTCTGATCACGTCTCCCTCCTTCGGATCTAGTGCTCATAGATGATCCTGAGGCCTCCGATAGATCACTCCTGGATGAGATCGATATTTCAGAGGGAGCCCGTTCCAGTTGTTGAACCTGAGACTTTGGTTTACGCCATAAATACACTGTCTCATTTTCGTAGTCACGTCGATCACGGTTTAATTTATTCAATTGTGTAGATTGAACTTTTTTTACCACCGCCTCCAATGTTTTGTCGAGCTGACCATGGAACACCTCACACTTTTCCGCAGTGCCAATCAATTTCAACTCTTCCTCTATTTTCTTGATGTTACCATCCAATTGTGCAATCATATTATCATTATGTTCAATTAAGAGCTGCATCAATATCTGTGAACATCCACTGCATGCGTCCTCCCACCGGGACACAAATGTACTATCCTCAATTGGGAATGTGGGGATAACCCTCACCCTGAGCCCTCGTGGAATCATTTTCCTATTCATATACTTTTCAAGGAACGTGCGGTTCCACCATAATTTTGTCCGTTTAATGACCATCTGATGTAAGCTTAAGGTCAGACCTTCCCATCTCCCATCACTCGTCAACTGCACATTAGCTCCATTACCCCCAAATATTAATTTTTTCGTCTTTATGGGGTCTTTCTTCCTGCAGCTCCAGGGAACAGCTATGGGGGCTTCTTTTGCCCCTGCTTATGCTAACCTGTTCCTGGGGCTGTGGGAGAGAGACCTCTCCCTGCCAGATCAGTGGTCGCCGATGTGCCGTGTCCTTTCTTGGACGCGGTACATCGATGACATTTTACTGATCTGGCAGGGGTCACAGGATGATTTGGAAACCTTTATGACATCCCTGAATAACAACGACTTGAATATTTATATTACGTATAAATACAATCCGAGGACCATTGAGTTCTTGGATGTATTGTTACGTAAGGACGAAAAGGGAGAAGTACAAACTAACATTTTCCGCAAGCCGACCTCTACAAACTCGCTACTGCATGCGTCCTCATCTCACCCGGGACACATGATTCAGTCGGTCCCTACGGGGCAATTTTTGCGTCTCCGGAGACTATGCTCGGAGGATGAGGAGTTTGCCATCCAGGCGGAAGATCTGAAAACACGTTTACGTGAACGAGGGTATAGTAATCGCATGATTAAGAAAGCCTTTAATAGGGCGAAACATGCATCAAGAAACACCTTACTATACGGTCCTAAGGAATTCAAAAAAGATCAAAACGTGGTTAGGTTTGTGACGAATTATCATTCGCAGTTTGCCCGCATGAGGAGCATTATGGACAAGTCATGGCATTTATTGAGGGCAGACCCAGTGATTGCCAAATTCTTACCTTTAAAAGCAGCCATAACAGCTAGGCGATCAAAGAATTTGCGCGATCACCTGGTATTTAGCCATTATACTACGGAGTCCCATGGTACCTTTTTGGATCAGATGCCGAGACGCCAAGGATGCTCCTCATGTGGCCGCTGCGTGGCCTGCGTGAATATCGATACGAGTAATGATTTTGAGAACCAAGACGGCTCCCGGGTTTTTAAGATCAAAAAATGGATAATATGCACTAGTCGGTATGTTGTCTATTATGGAGTATGCCCATGCCGAAAAATTTATGTCGGTATGACTAGTAGGCAATTAAAAGTCCGCGTTCGTGAACACGTGTTGGGCATAGCAGCGGCCGCAACTGTGAATGATATACAGTCATTAAAAACTATTCCCCGTCATTTTAAGCAGTATCATGACTGCAATGGGGCCCTATTTAGGGTCCGGGGAATTGATATGCTGGATATTGGGGTTCGTGGTGGAAACCTTACCAAAAGACTGGCCCAGTTGGAGTCCAGGTGGATATGGACATTGGGTACCTTATATCCATCTGGACTAAATGAGAATATCAGCTATGCCTCATTTATATAATCTTTACCTATCATCTGTCGACGGCCAGCGACATTTATCTTACCAGCTCCATATGTGTTTTAATATTGTTTTTATTCATTTTTCTTTTAGATGTTATATGTTATGTCGTATTATATGTCGATCACCAGCGGATGGAAATTGCTGTGGCATAGAATGGATACCACGAATTGATGTAATGATGATGGAAATACCAATCTTGGACTATCTATACAGAGACTGGAAGTTCACCTAAGTGCCAATTGCCTATATGTATATTGATTATTATATGTTTGTATATTTAATAATGTGAGCAGGCTAGAGTGGATACTATGTCTCTGTAAATATCTTACTGTCGCTGTCATCTATTCTATGATTGCCCAGCAATTATGTTGTTGATTAATCTGCGATCTTGATGTTATCACTGGGTGCAGCGTGAGGTGTCCCTGTGTCCCGCCCCTGTACGCGCGTGCTGCCCGCCCCTGGCCACTCCTGCCGGCTTTCGGCGTCTGGCGATATGGCGGGGAGGTTTTCCCCTGCTTTGTTGCTGTGTGACGCCGACGCCGGCCGGCGTCGCTGGTAGCTGGGCAGCACCGCGCGTCACTTCCGGGGTCGGACGGTTTACATCCGGTCTGCGGTGTTCCACGCTGCATTCCGGAACTATAAAGGACAGGGAACACTGCACTCAAACAGGCCCCTTGAAAAAGGAGTTCGAAACGCGCGTCGGGGCAGACGCATGGTGTCCAGCAGTGGGGACCCCTTTTCCATACGGTAATTACCATGTTCCCTTCTATTATTTAGGCCTATGATAGGTTTGATAGGGGTGGTGCTAGGGGGTATGCATATTGGCTCAATTAGTGGCACATTGAGGCAGGTATCGGCCGGTATTCTGTCTATATGTACTATCGCTGGATATTGTTATCCATAATTTAAGTATGCTGGAGCACTATGCGTGGACATTGGTGTTGGTGTGATGTTTGTCGGTTGTTCTGTTTCCCCAATGATTGGCAGAATGTGTCTTTTAAATCAATTTATGTATTAATAAAATTTTGGCTTTTATATGAAACCATTGCCTTTGGATCATCGTTTTTCAAGCGTCTATTACTATAAGGAGGCACAGGGGAACATTATTACTACAGGGGGCTGCATTACTATAAGGAGGCACTGGGAACATTATTACTACAGGGGGCTGCATTACTATAAGGAGGCACTGGGGAACATTATTACTACAGGGGGGCTGCATTACTATAAGGAGGCACTGGGGAACATTATTACTGCAGGGGGCTGCATTACTATAAGGAGGCACAGGGGAACATTATTACTACAGGGGGCTGCATTACTATAAGGAGGCACTGGGAACATTATTACAACAGGGGGCTGCATTACTATAAGGAGGCACTGGGGAACATTATTACTACAGGGGGCTGCATTACTATAAGGAGGAACAGGGAACATTACTACTACAGGGGGCCTGCATTACTATAAGGAGGCACTGGGGAACATTATTACTACAGGGGGCTGCATTACTATAAGGAGGCACTGGGGAACATTATTACTACAGGGGGCTGCATTACTATAAGGAGGCACAGGGGAACATTATTACTACAGGGGGCTGCATTACTATAAGGAGGCACTGGGAACATTATTACTACAGGGGGCTGCATTACTATAAGGAGGCACTGGGGAACATTATTACTACAGGGGGGCTGCATTACTATAAGGAGGCACTGGGGAACATTATTACTGCAGGGGGCTGCATTACTATAAGGAGGCACAGGGGAACATTATTACTACAGGGGGCTGCATTACTATAAGGAGGCACTGGGAACATTATTACTACAGGGTGCTGCATTACTATAAGGAGGCACTGGGGAACATTATTACTACAGGGGGCTGCATTACTATAAGGAGGAACAGGGAACATTATTACTACAGGGGGCCTGCATTACTATAAGGAGGCACTGGGGAACATTATTACTACAGGGGGCTGCATTACTATAAGGAGGCACTGGGAACATTATTACTACAGGGGGCTGCATTACTATAAGGAGGCACTGGGGAACATTATTACTACAGGGGGCTGCATTACTATAAGGAGGCACAGGGGAACATTATTACTACAGGGGGCTGCATTACTATAAGGAGGCACTGGGAACATTATTACTACAGGGGGCTGCATTACTATAAGGAGGCACTGGGGAACATTATTACTACAGGGAGGCTGCATTACTATAAGGAGGCACTGGGGAACATTATTACTGCAGGGGGCTGCATTACTATAAGGAGGCACTGGGGAACATTATTACTACAGGGGGCTGCATTACTATAAGGAGGCACTGGGGAACATTATTACTACAGGGGGGCTGCATTACTATAAGGAGGCACTGGGGAACATTATTACTACAGGGGGCTGCATTACTATAAGGAGAAACGGAACATTATTACTACAGGGGGCCTGCATTACTATAAGGAGGCACTGGGGAACATTATTTCTACAGGGGGCTGCATTACTATAAGGAGGCACTGGGGAACATTATTACTTCAGGGGGGCTGCATTACTCTAAGAAAGCACGGAAAAACATTATTACTACAGGGGGGCTGCATTACTATAAGGAGGCACTGGGAAACATTACTACAGGGGGGCTGCATTACTATAAGGAGGCACTGGGGAACATTATTACTTCAGGGGGGCTGCATTACTCTAAGAAAGCACGGAAAAACATTATTACTACAGGGGGGCTGCATTACTATAAGGAGGCACTGGGAAACATTACTACAGGGGGGCTGCATTACTCTAAGGAGGCACTGGGGAACATTATTACTACAGGGGGGCTGCATTACTATAATAAGGCACTGGGAAACATTATTACTACAGGGGGCTGTATACAAGGGGGCACTGGGGAACATTATTACTACAGGGGGCTTCATTACTATAAGGAGGCATTGGGAACATTATTACTACAGGGGGTTGCATTACTATAAGGAGGCACAGGGGAACATTATTACTACAGGGGGCTGCATTACTATAAGGAGGCACTGGGGAACATTATTACTACAGGGGGGCTGCATTACTCTAAGAAAGCACGGGAAAACATTACTACAGGGGGGCTGCATTACTATAAGGAGGCACTGGGAAACATTACTACAGGGGGGCTGCATTACTCTAAGGAGGCACTGGGGAACATTATTACTTCAGGGGGGCTGCATTACTCTAAGAAAGCACGGGAAAACATTATTACTACAGGGGGGCTGCATTACTCTAAGGAGGCACTGGGGAACATTATTACTTCAGGGGGGCTGCATTACTCTAAGAAAGCACGGGAAAACATTATTACTACAGGGGGGCTGCATTACTCTAAGGAGGCACAGGGGAACATTATTACTACAGGGGGGCTGCATTACTATAATAAGGCACTGGGAAACATTATTACTACAGGGGGCTGTATACAAGGGGGCACTAGGGAACATTATTACTACAGGGGGCTTCATTACTATAAGGAGGCATTGGGAACATTATTACTACAGGGGGTTGCATTACTATAAGGAGGCACAGGGGAACATTATTACTACAGGGGGCTGCATTACTATAAGGAGGCATTGGGAACATTATTACTACAGGGGGTTGCATTACTATAAGGAGGCACAGGGGAACATTATTACTACAGGGGGCTGCATTACTATAAGGAGGCACTGAGGAACATTATTACTACAGGGGGGCTGCATTACTATAAAGAGGCACTGGGGAACATTATTACTACAGGGGGGCTGCAATAATATAAGTAGGCACTGGGGAACATTATTACTACAGGGGGGCTGCATTGCTATAAAGAGGCACTGGGGAACATTATTACTACAGGGGGGCTGCAATAATATAAGTAGGCACTGGGGAACATTATTACTACAGGGGGCTGCATTACTTTAAGGAGGCACTGGGAAACTATTACTATAAGGAGGCACTGGGGAACATTATTACTACAGGGGGCTGCATTACTATAAGGAGGCACTGAGGAACATTATTACTACAGGGGGGCTGCATTACTATAAGGAGGCACTGGGGAACATTATTACTACAGGGGGGCTGCATTACTATAAAGAGGCACTGGGGAACATTATTACTACAGGGGGGCTGCAATAATATAAGGAGGCACAGGGGAATATTATTACTACAGGGGGCTGCATTACTATAAGGAGGCACTGGGGAACATTATTACTACAATGGGGCTGCATTACTATAAGGAGGCACAGGGGAACATTATTACTACGGGGGGGCTGCATTACTATAAAGAGGCACTGGGGAACATTATTACTACAGGGGGGCTGCAATAATATAAGGAGGCACAGGGGAACATTATTACTACAGGGGGCTGCATTACTATAAGGAGGCACTGGGGAACATTATTACTACAGGGGGGCTGCATTACTATAAGGAGGCACTGGGGAACATTATTACTACGGGGGGCTGCATTACTATAAGTAGGCACTGAGGAGCTGCATTACTCTAGGGAGCAGCATCACTACAAGGAGGCACAGGGGGCATAATTTCTATATGGGGTAAGGAAGCACGGGGGGCATTATTAATATATTGTATTATAAGGATGGTTATAGCACTATATGGTTTGTGTTGTGGTGGGGAATGTGAGGATGGTGCTGGAAAAGCAATAATCCAGAGATGTCGCTGTGTTACATTTTGCAGAGACGAGTCATGAATGGAAGAACTGGTTATGGCAGACTGGGCGGAATGGAAATGAGAAGGGAAATTGAACAACTCCGAGAACGTCACCAATGAGTCATTGGGTTTATCTGTACACTAAACACATTTATGGTCAGTGAGCATTGATGTAGAACTGGTATCTACTATTAAAAGATTACTGTAGGGTGGTAATACCAGTCCATGTACTGTGGTCTTTATTACTGATCAGTGTGGTGGTATTATTATTTAGTCACTGGTGTATACGCTGGTAATATGTGGTTATGATCTGACGGTATTGTTTGTCTCTTGTGGCAGTATTGATGGTCTTGGTACAGTTGTGTTTGGTGACGATCAGTATGGTGGCATAACTCGGTCACTATACAGTAGCATGTCCTAGCATGGCGTTATTATTTACCTTTTATATAGCGGTATTTTTGCTAATTTGGGTTCTGAATTTTGTTCAGTAACAGTATAGTGCAGGGGTGGGCAATTCATTTTCCTGAGGGGCCACTTGAGACACTGTGACTGCTGTGGAGGCCCGACCAATAGGCTGAATTTAATGCTGCTTAATATTAACACAATAATTATTATTTTATATTAATATTAATTGTATCTTTATTTAGCAGAATAAAGTATGCTGACACTGCCCAATATACCATGAGTCTACACACATATACATTATTAAAAAAATGAAAAAACTTGGAGGAAAAGGAGTAATTAGGTTTAAAAAGGATATTTTATTGTGAGCATATAATAAAGTGTAGTACAAAACATATAATGATAAAGTTGAAAAAGGATGACGTGAAAGATCATAAGTGCAACAACCCATTATTGCCAGGAGTGCATAAAACTGGAAATCGTTCTATAACTAAAGTGCTGACATAGTGCGACCATGTGGTCTTTCAGATAAATACCTATAAGATAGCGCTTACCAGCAGCTGACACCAAGTAGGGGAGGTGGCACAAAAATGATTCAGCAGAACCCCCAACGTACGTTTCGCTTCTTTGTTAGATTGCTTTCTCAATATACATTATTAATCCACACACCCTCCCCCTTATACAGTATAACACCCCACAGAGTCCCACCAAATATTCAGTATGAGACCCCACACAGCCACCCTATACATAGTATGAGCCGACACATTGTCTGCTATATACAGTATAAATGCATACAGTCACCCTTACACAGCGAGTCCCCACATAGCTTCTCTAAATACACAGTATGAGCTCCCTATATACAGTATGAGCTCACACATATCACCCCCTATATACACACACACATCCCACACACCTTAAGAAAGAAGAAAACCATACCTTGCTCACGTTTCCCCTGCACTCTGCTCTGGTCTTTGCTGCGTGCACCAACGCTCATCACAGCAGACACGATGTAGTGTCTGCTCACTCGGTCTCACATGCTGAATGGTGGAAGGAGCCAGTGGCTCCCTCCTACATCATTATATTCATTGAGGATGCAGATAAGGCCACGTTCACGCGTTCAGTATTTGGTCAGTGTTTTACATCACTATTTGAAAACCAAAATCAGGAGTGGGTGATAAATCCAGAAGTGGTGACGTGTTTCTATTATACTTTGATTGTTCCACTCCCAATTTTGGCTTATAAATACGGACCAAATACTGAATGGGTGAATGTGGCCTAACCGTGAAATTAGAATACTGGGAGGACAGCTGCATTGTGGGGCCTTTGGGACAATGTTTTCAGCCATTCGGTAATCTCGTCCGCGGGCCAGACTGGAACAGTCAGAGGGCTGGATGTGGCCTGGGGGTCCGCACTTTGCCCAGGTCTGGTATGGTGAAATATTTTTAGACTATGTTCACATTTCCTTTAAGTCATTCCAGACAAATAGTATTTGTGTCCAAAAGAGACCCATTTGCTAGCTGAAGCAAAGGGACCACCTGGATTATTATAGGGTATGTTTTGTTTCTGTTCTGTGCAGAACTTTACCCAGATGGTCCCAATAATAATCAATGGAGTCCCTCTGCTTCTGTTTAGATCAAGTAGTCAATAGAATCTTTTTGCGCATGAATTCCAGAAAAACAGAATATCCGAACATGGGTGTGAACACAACCTTATATGAAGAGTGGTTTATGTGTTAGCTATGCAACTTTAATAGTTATTATTTAAAGCTGGATTTTTAAACTTTGTACTTTTTTTTTTTTTTTATGTCTCTATAGACATTAGCAACACCTCGCTTTTAAGAAATATGCTGACAATGGTGGGACCCAGACTTAAATGTTTGCACTGGGTTTCCTAGGACTCTGCTTACTCCCCTGATGTTCCATATAAACTGGTTCACTTCTATAGTCATCCACTTAATCCTGGTTCTTACCCTGCAATGTGAATGACCAAAAGAGAAATCTAAATCACATCAATACTTGGTGTCAAACATTTTGGAGAACTAACCACAAATCATCTTTGGATGTAGGCCTCCATAAATCTTCTGTCTCTTCATATAATCCCACACAGACTTGATGATGTTGAGATCAGGTCTCTGTGGGGCCATATCATCACTTCCAGGACTCCTTGTTGTTCTTTACACTAAAGATAGTTCTTAATGACATTTGTTGCATGTTTGGTATCGTTGTACTGTTGATCAATAAATAAATAGCCCATCAGATGCCTCCATGTTGGTATTGCATTATGAATAAGCATCTGCCTGTATCACTCGGCATTGAGGACACTAAGAAATGGGCAATGTTGAGGACCATAGTCACAGTGTTCGGACAAAGAGACTTATGAAAGACACATCGTGCTAACTTACCTGAAATTGAAGGATGTCCAGTAGTGCAATCAGCTCAGATCTGGCAAGCTCCACCTATCTACTGTTTGGAAAAGTCTTGCCAGAAGTGGTCTTTATGGAAGAACTGCTGCCAAAAACCTTATCTTGGACATGGAAACAAGGCCAAATTACTCAGCAATGTACAAAAAATAGCAGCAGGTTCTCTGGAGGAGTCAAAATGTGAAATATTTGACTGTAACAAAAGAGTTAGAGAGCCATACAGTAATGTATCTGCAAGCAGCAATCAAGTATCGAGGTTCTTTCCAAGTTTGGGGGCTTTATTTCAGCAAATGGAGTTGTGGATTTGGTCAGGGCTAATGGTGTAATCGAAACCGACTTGCAAATTAATTAGAACAGCAAACAAGTCCAATAATTTAGTAAATATCCATTTATATTACTTTTTAGTATTTTTTATATGGGACATGTCACGAGGTCCTTCTCCGGTACCACACAATCAACAGAGCCAGCGAAGAGTGAACAATCCCAAGACCTTTATCTGGGCAAAAATACGAAAGGTCCATATACGATCCACCACACAAAGGATAAAATAGTCCAGAACACGAATGCAGTTTAGTAAAAGGATAAAAGTCCAACAATCCAGCAGGCAGAGGATAGCATAGTCGATATACTCTTCTTTCTCTCTGAGATGCTGTGAACACATCATCATTCCACACAGGACTGATCTGTGTCTCACTTCCCTAATATTTTAAAAAGCGCGGGATAGTAAGTTGGTCTGTAAGGCAGGTGGGGGATGGGAGGCCATGCAGTTATGCTGGCAGGGTTGTTACAGACATTATACACAAGCGCTCTGTGTATAGTGTCAGTGTACAGGTAATACAGTGACCACCAGTGACATTATACACAGAAGCTCTGTATATAGTGTCAGTGTACAGGTAATACAGTGATCACTGATGACATTATACATAGGAGCTCTGTATATAGTGTCAGTGTACAGGTATTACAGTGATATACACAGGAGCTCTGTATATAGTGTCAGAGTATAGGTAATACAGGGATAACCAGTAACATTATACACAGGCGCTCTGTATATAGTGTCAGTATAGTGACAGTGTACAGATAATACAGGTATCACCAGTGACGACATACGCAGGACCTCTGTACACAGTATATAGTGTATAGTATACATGTACATGTAATACACTGACTCACCAGTGGCGTCTGTAGTTGAAGTCCTTCATCTTCGCTTTTCTTCTTCAACCAGCACAAACCGCTGTCACTTCTTCCAGCCAGGACTTTTCTCTGCAAAACAATAACACACAGTCATCAATAGCTGATTGCTTCCAGAGCACTTTCCCCACTTTTTCCCTGACTTCTACACTACGTCAGATGAAGAAGAAAAGTGACGTAGTGCCGCCCTGTGCAGTAAATTATAATATATATTATATTACAGTAGTAATAATGTCCCTAATTGGACCCTAAAGAAATTATATTCCCCACTTGTCACCATAAACTAATATAGCATGTTCCTCATTCTGACCCCCAAACAGTAATTAAGCCTCATCTTGGTCCCCTTTATTTAATAACCTCACCCAGCCTGGCCATCTATATTTTATAATATGCCCCATCTTGGCTCCCTTTATAATATGCCCCAGTCTGGCCCACAAATATCCATCCCGCTTCCCCAGCTATACATACTGGCCCTCATGTGTCCCTTATCCTGCCCCACCATATATCTCTCCTGGACCCCCATATAGCCTTCCTGGTCCCTCGTCCTGGCTCCTTGATATATCCATCCTGCCCCCCATATATATGCTTCCTGGTCTCTTGTCCTGCTCCCCCCATATATCTATCCTGGCCCCACATATATTCAACCTGCCCCCCATATATCCATCCTGCCCCCCCCCCCCCATATACAGCTCGGGCTGCACAGACCACAGTTTTATAAAAATCAGCTTCTCTACATGTCTGACAGCCATTCCATTCCAGTGTCAGTTAAATTCCAACCAAAGTACAACTCATTCTACTTAATGTGCTTCTGGTTAGGTGATCACCTGAACCAAATCTTATTTAATGAAGGAAAGTATAAAAAAAACTGCTGTGGTGTTGACAATCCTCTTGCAGTAGGACAAACTGGATGACAAAACAAGTGCTATTAATATCCCAAAAGTAATAAGAATGAAAAAAATAACTTTTTAACCATGCCGAAGGAGTTGAGTGAGGAAAAGAAGGGCTCAATTCTGGCTTTACTAGCAGAGGGACACAGTGAGCGTCATGTTGCCTCCATCCTTAACATTTCTAAGACGGCAGTCCATTACAAGGTCAAACAGCAGACATTGGGGACAACAAAGCTACAGGCCGTCAGAGGGCAAAACGACTCTCCACTGACCGGGATGACAGTCATCTTATTCGAATGTCACTCAGCAACCACAGGATGACATCAAGTGACCTACAAAAGGAATGGCAAATGGCAGCTGGGGTGAAGTGCACTGCAAGAACTGTTCATAACAGGCTCCTAGAGGCAGGACTCAAGTCATGTAAAGCTAGAAAAAAGGCTATAGAGGACTGGAGTAAGGTAATCCTCTCTGATGAGTCTAATTTTCATCTTTGGCCAATAGCTGGTCATCTAATGCAGTGATTTTCAACCTTTTTGAGCCGCGGCACACTTTTTATACTTAAAAAATCCCGAGGCACACCACCAACCAAAATGGCACAAAATGGTGCGTCCAGGTTTGAGATGAAAGTCTGCAGTCATTCTATGTGACTGCAGGCTTCTAAATTCTCACAGCGCAAGCACTGCACACTTTCAGGATTCTCCCTTGCCGGTGGCCAGAGTGGACGGTCATGACAGCACAAGTATGTGATTTGGATACTTCTGGCCACATTCTAACTAGACGTGTCCGGCCTCAGTCAATTCATTTTCATTGAATGAGGCCACACATGTCTAGTCAGCACGTGACCGCATGTATGTAAATCACCAACATCAGAGAATTATGATAGCAGTGTGCACTGTGAGAATTCAGAAGTCTGCAGTCACATAGTATGACTGCGGACTCATCACAACCTTGGACATCCCCTTTAATGTTCCTAACAAATAAAAATGAAAATTAGTATCACAAAAAAAACACATTTACATCCAGGTACCTGATAGATGACGTTGTTTGTGGAGTCGCCTCTTTCTTTTCATCTTCACCTTGTCCAGATGCCATGATGACTCTTCTTATCCACCGGCAGAGCTCGTTTCTGCAGACTTCCATCTTCTCCTGTCTTCTGCAGCACATCCCGACACAACACCCTTAAAGATAGCAGTGTTATTATAATGCTCCGGAATAACAATATCTGCCCTAGGCTGAGCCCCTGAGTAAATAATTGCCCCTCACTTTATTCCCAGCACATAATATGACCCTCACTGTCCCTCTTATGGTACATGCCATCCACACTACCCTCTCTCTCTTTTCCATACTTCACACTGCCTTCTCATACGGTGTCCCTCATAGAGAGCCCAGTCTCTCTACTGTGCCCCTTCATTACACTCCTCCTACTTGGCATACTGTCTCCTCCTGGCTGTTACCCTCACACTACTCAGTATCTATTCTGTATCCACTCACTTTCATCCCCCCATACTGTCTGCACACATTTCTAATAGCCTCCTCCTGTACATCCCCCCCCTGCTAACATACCCCTTTGCTCTCTCCATATTTGCTCCTCACACATTCCCCCGACTCCCCATACTGTCCTCACACATCCCATCACCGTTGCTCCCAGTACTGTCAGCACACATTTTTCCCCTCGCTACTGTGTCTACCCCCATCTCCCCACTCACCCCCACAGAATATATCCACTGCCCTTCCGATAGAATAAATCCATCCCCTTCCACAGAATAAATGCACCCTGCCCCACACATGCTAAATAAATTCCAGCCCCCCCCCACGTACACACTGAATAAATCCCCCCACACACTGAATAAATCCCCCCCACACACTGAATAAATCCCCCCACACACTGAATAAATCCCCCCCACACACTGAATAAATCCCCCCCACACACTGAATAAATCCCCCCACACACTGAATAAATCCCCCCCACACACTGAATAAATCCCCCCCACACTGAATAAATCCCCCCCACACACTGAATAAATCCCCCCCACACTGAATAAATCCCCCCCACACACTGAATAAATCCCCCCCACACACTGAATAAATCCCCCCACACACTTAATAAATCCCCCCACATACTCCCCATAAACCCACCCCACACTGAATCTTCGGTGTCTTCAGCTCCACAGCACAGGAGCACTTACCACCAAGTCTCTTCTGTCTCCTGCGCGCCGGATAGTGACGTCAGCAGCGTGATCACATGACTTGATCACGCTGCTGGCGTCGCTCTGACCCAGCGGTCAGAGCCTCAATTGTACTCGCAGCTGGTAGATGTCTGCGAGCAAATAAAATGTTAAAAAAAACAGACAATGTGATTTTCTGGATTTTTTTTTCTCAGTTTGTCTCCCATAGTTGAGGTCTACCTATGATGTAAATTACAGACGCCTCTCATCTGGAACTTGCACTATTGCTGACTGACTAAATACTTTTTTGCCCCACTGTATATATATGGGAACTGGGGCCATCATGCTGTATATATGGGGGCTGGTGCCATCATACTTTATAGGGAGGAGCTGGAGCCATCATACTGTATATATGGAATAACTGGGGCCATCACACTATATATATGTGGGCTGGGGCCATCATACTCTATATAGAGAGGAACTGTGGCCATCATACTATTTATATGGAGGAACTGGAGCCATCATACTATATACACTGCTCAAAAAAATAAAGGGAACACTAAAATCCCACTTCCTAGATAGCACTGAATGAAATATTCCAGTTGTAAATCTTTATACATTACATAGTGGAATGTGTTGAGAACAATAAAACCTAAAAATTATCAACGGAAATCACAACTAATATCACACGGAGGTCTGGAGTTGGAATGATGCTCAAAATCAAAGTGGAAAATGAAGTGACAGGCTGATCCAACTTCAGTGGAAATGCCTCAAGACAAGGAAATGATGCTCAGTAGTGTGTGGCCTCCATGTGCCTGTATGACCTCCCTATGGGCCAGTCCATAACTTCAATGCCTTCATCTTGCAATCTTGCAGGAACTACTAACACACTCCAGCCACATGAGGCCTGGCATTGTCCTGCATTAGAAGGAACCCAGGGCCAACCGCACCAGCATATGGTCTCACAAGGTCTGAGGAGCTCATCTCGGTACCTAATGTCAGTCAGACTACCTCTGGAGAGCACATGGAGGGCTGTGCTCGCCAGAAATACCACCCCACACCATTGCTCACCCACTGCCAAACCAGTCATGCTGAAGGATGTTGCAGGCAGATCGCTCTCCACGACATCTCCAGACTCTGTCACATCTGTCACATGTGCTCAGTGTGAACCTGCTTTCATCTGTGAAGAGCACAGGGTGTCAGTGGCGAATTTGCCAATCCTGGTGTACTGTGGCAAATGCCAAGCGGCCTGCACGGTGTTGGGCTGTGAGCACAACGCCCATCGGGCACTCAGACCATCCTCATTGAGTCGGTTTCTAACCGTTTGTGCAGACACATGCACATTTGTGGTCTGCTGGAGTTCATTTTGCAGGGCTCTGGCAGTGCTCCTCCTTGCACAAAGGCTGAGGTAGCATCCCTCCTACAGCCCCCTCCATGACTCCTGGTAGCGCCTCCAGCCTCTGGACACTAGGCAATATACTACGTAGCTGGGCAATATAGTACGTCGCTGGGCAATATACTACGCGACTGGGCAATATACTACGCGACTGGGCAATATACTACGTGACTGGGCAATATACTACGTAGCTGGGCAATATACTACGTAGCTGGGCAATATACTACGTGGCTGGGCAATATGCTACGTAACTGGGCAATATACTACGTGGACATGCATATTCTAGAATACCCGATGCGTTAGAATCGGGCCACCATCTAGTGTGTGTGTGTATATATATATATATATATATATATATATATATATATATACATACTAGCTATTGAACCCGTTCTACGCCCGGGTGGCGAGCATTTATATTGGTATATTGTCTCCATCCTGTCATGCGCTGCTCCATCCTGCGTCCCCATCCTGTCATGTGCTGCTCCATCCTGCGTCCCCATCCTGTCATGCGCTGCTCCATCCTGCGTCCCCATCCTGTCATGTGCTGCTCCATCCTGCGTTCCCCTTCCTGTCATGCGCTGCTCCCATCCTGCGTCCCCATCCTGTCATGCGCTGCTCCCATCCTGCGTCCCCATCCTGTGATGCGCTGCTCCCATCCTGCGTCCCTATCCTGTCATGTGCTGCTCCATCCTGCGTCCCCATCCTGTCATGCGCTGCTCCATCATGCGTCCCCATCCTGTCATGCGCTGCTCCATCCTGCGTCCCCATCCTGTCATGCGCTGCTCCATCCTGCGTCCCCATCCTTATGTGCTGCTCCATCCTGCGTCCCCATACTGTTATGTGCTGCTCCATCCTGCGTCCCCATACTGTTATGTGCTGCTCCATCCTGCGTCCCCATCCTTATGTGCTGCTCCATCCTGCGTCCCCATCCTTATGTGCTGCTCCATCCTGCGTCCCCATACTGTTATGTGCTGCTCCATCCTGCGTCCCCATACTGTTATGTGCTGCTCCATCCTGCGTCCCCATCCTTATGTGCTGCTCCATCCTGCGTCCCCATCCTTATGTGCTGCTCCATCCTGCGTCCCCATACTGTTATGTGCTGCTCCATCCTGCGTCCCCATCCTTATGTGCTGCTGCATCCTGCGTCCCCATCCTTATGTACTGCTCCATCCTGCGTCCCCATCCTTATGTGCTGCTCCATCCTGCGTCCCCATCCTTATGTGCTGCTCCATCCTGCGTCCCCATCCTTATGTGCTGCTCCATCCTGCGTCCCCATCCTTATGTGCTGCTCCATCCTGCGTCCCCATCCTTATGTGCTGCTCCATCCTGCGTCCCCATCCTTATGTGCTGCTCCATCCTGCGTCCCCATACTGCCTCTGACCCGCTCAGGGCCGAGTGCTGGGGGGCCTGAGCAGGCGGGGACACCGGCGCGCTGTGGGGGTCAGGTGCCGGTATCGCCGCCAGCTCAGGCCCCCCCAGCACTTACTATACTCACCTGTCCGGCGTTCCATCGCTGAGCGCCGCCATCTTCCCGGTCTCCTGGCTGTGACTGTTCAGTCAGAGGGCGGCGCCGGCGCGCATTAAGCGCGTCATCGCGCCCTCTGAACTGAAGGTCACAGGCCGAAGACCGGGAAGATGGCGCCGCTCAGCGATGGAACGGGGACAGGTGAATATACTCACCCTCCTGGCGGTCCCTGCTTCTGCGGTGGAGATCGCGGTGTGCGTTCAGTGTGAACGCACACCGCGATCTCCCGGGAGCGTCGCTCTGTGAGGCCCAGACTGCGCCGGCGCTTGCGCTTGCGCAGTCTATAGAGGCTTCGGACAGAGTGACGCTCCCAGCGTTATATTATAGAGATATATATATATATATGTATAGGGTACAGCTGCAGGATGACTAATCTACCAATGGGCCTTGCAGTTTTAACTTATAAATCACTAGCTGTGCTTCTATCGACTGTCACTTACATGCAGTGCTGTGATCCCTGCTGCTGTGCCCAATACCATTATTGGGCACAGCAATGATGGGGTGGTGAGGGAGAATGCAATGATGGTGGTGGTGAAAGGGCAATAATGGGTTGGTGGGGAGGAGGAAATGGCAATGATGGGGTGGTGGGGGAAAAGCAATGATGGAGGTGGAAAGAACAATGATGGAGGTGGTGGGGGAGAATGCAATGATGGTATTGAAAAGTACAATGATGGTGGTGGTGGAAAGGGCAATAATGTGGTGGTGGGAGAGGAGGAAATGATGGAAGTGGTGGAAAGGGCAATAATGGGTTGGTGGGGGAAAAAGCAATGATGGAAGTGGTGGAAAGGACAATGATGGTGGTAGTGGAAAAGGCAATAATGGGGTCGTGGGGGAAGAGGAAATGATGGGAGTGGTGGGGAGGAGGAAATGATGGAGGTGGTGAAATGGGCAATGATATAGGGTGTTAGGGGAGAAAGCTATGCAAGTGTTGGAGAAGGCAATTATGGAAGTGGTGAAGACGGCAAAGATGGGGTGGGGAAGAGGAAAATAATGGGATGCGGGGGGAGGAGGACAATGAGGGGTGTGGGGGATTGGAATGGGAGGAAGGGGGACTTATAATGGACATATATATATATATATATATACACACACACAGTACGGACCAAAAGTTTGGACACACCTCATTTAAAGATTTTTCTGCATTTTCGTGACTATTAAAATTGTACATTCACACCAAAGGCATCAAAACTATGAATTAACACACGTGGAATTATATACTTAACAAAAAAGTGTGAAACAACTGAAATTGTCTTATATTCTAGGTTCTTCAAAGTAGACACGTTTTGCTTTGATGACTGCTTTGCACACTCTTGGCATTCTCTTGATGAGCTTCCAGAGGTAGTCACCAGGAATGGTCTTCCAACAATCTTGAAGGAGTTCCCAGAGATGATTAGTACTTGTTGGCCCTTTTGCCTTCACTCTGCAGTCCAGCTCACCCCAAACTATCTCGATTGGGTTGAGATCTAGTGACTGGAGGCCAGGTCATCTGGCGTAGCACCCCATCACTCTCCTTCTTGGTCAAATATCCCTTACACAGCCTGGAGGTGTGTTTAGGGTCATTGTCCTGTTGAAAAATGATGGTCCAACTAAACGCAAACCGGATGGAATAGCATCCCGCTGCAACATGCTGTGGTAGCCATGCTGGTTCAGTATGCCTTCAATTTTGAATAAATCCCCAACAGTGTCACGAGCAAAGCACCCCCACACCATCACACCTCCTCCTCCATGATTCACAGTGGGAACCAGGCATGTAGAGTCCATCCGTTCACCTTTTCTGCATCGCACAAAGACATGGTGGTTGGAACTAAAGATCTCAAATTTGGATTCATCAGACCAAAGCACAGATTTCCACTAGTTTAATGTCCATTCCTTGTGTTCTTTAGCCCAAACGAGTCACTTTTGCTTGTTGCCTGTCCTTAGCAGTGGTTTCCTAGCAGCTATTTTACCATGAAGGCCTGCTGCACAAAGTCTCCTCTTAACAGTTGTTGTAAAGATGTGTCTGCTGCTAGAACTCTGTGTGGCATTGACCTGGTCTCTAGTCTGAGCTGCTGTTAACCTACGATTTCTGAGGCTGGTGACTCAGATAACTTATCCTCAGAAGCAGAGGTGACTCTTGGTCTTCCTTTCCTGGGGCAGTCCTCACATGAGCCAGTTTCTTTGTAGCGCTTGATGGTTTTTGCCACTGCACTTGGGGACACTTTCAAAGTTTTCCCAATTTTTCAGACTGACTAACCTTCGTTTCTTAAAGTAATGATGACTCGTTTTTCTTTACTTAGCTGTTTTTTTCTTTCGGTAATACAAATTCTAACAGTCTATTCAGTAGGACTATCAGCTGTGTATCCACCAGACTTCTGCACAACACAACTGATGGTCCCAACCCCATTTATAAGGCAAGAAATCCCACTTATTAAACCTGACAGGGTACACCTGTGAAGTGAAAACCATTCCCGGTGACTACCTCTTGAAGCTCATCAAGAGAATGGCAAGAGTGTGCAAAGCAGTCATCAAAGCAAAAGGTGGCTACTTTGAAGAACCTAAAATATAACACATAATTTCAGTTGTTTCACACTTTTTTGTTAAGTATATAATTCCACATGTGTTAATTCATAGTTTTGATGCCTTCAGCGTTAATGTACAATTTTCATAGTCATGAAAATACAGAAAAATCTTTAAATGAAAAGGTGTGTCCAAACTTTTTGTGTGTGTGTATAATATATATATATATATATATATATATATATATATATATATATATATATATATATACACACACTGCATGCAGAATTATTAGGCAAGTTGTTTTTTGGATCACATGATACTTTTTATACATGTTGTCCTACTCCAAACTGTTCAGGCTTGAGAGCCAACTATAAATTAAGTAAATCAGGTGATGTGCATCTCTGTAACAAGGAGAGGTGTTGACATCAACACTCTATATAAGGTGTGCTTAATTATTAGGCAACTTCCTTTCCTTTGGCAAAATGGGTCAGAAGAGAGATTTGACGGGCTCTGAAAAGTCCAAAATTGTGACATGTCTTGCAGAGGGATGCAGCAGTCTTGAAATTGCCAAACTTTTGAAGCGTGATCACCGAACAATCAAGCGTTTCATGGCAAATAGCCAACGGGGTCGCAAGAAGAGTGTTGGGCAAAAAAGGTGCAAAATAACTGCCCATGAATTGAGGAAAATCAAGCGTGAAGCTGCCAAGATGCCATTTGCCACCAGTTTTGCCATAATTTCAGAGCTGCAAAGTTACTGGAGTAACAAAAAGCACAATGTGTGCGATACTCAGGGACATGGCCAAGGTAAGGAAGGCTGAAAAACGACCACCTTTGAACAAGAAACATAAGATAAAATGTCAAGACTAGGCCAAGAAATATCTTAAGTGAAATATATCATGGCACAGATGTGTTGGTACACAAGATAGGTTCCCCAAACCAGTAAACATATAGTAAATAATTTTGCACTCAACTTATTTGTGGTAGTATCTTTGAAAAGAGTTTTTTTTTTATTGCAGTCCAAAAATAAACGTTTCGGTCAACACGAGACCTTCTTCAGTAAACTGCGTTTAAATATTTTACAGGAAGAACAGTAAGTAGGATGCATAACAATGTATTACAACAGTAGGTACAATAAACAAAAAAACAAAATAAAGTAAATCTCATAACAACCAGGTGCATTGTGGTGGAGGAGAGGGTAGGAAAAATAAGGAGAGGATAGGAGGAGTATTTTACATACCCGACTGCTCTTATGGTAGGTATGACAGATGCCCCTGTACATCAATTGGGTCCATATATGTGGGGTGTAGCCATAAGTGACCTATCGGGAGAATAATCTCCCTAAAACAATAAAAGTAAAATTAAACAGAAGATGGTGTACAACATTAGTGACGTAAGGAGTGTACTGATGTTAGTATACTAACCAGGCGTAGCTATGTGTCTAATGTGACATCAAGGCCTAAAGGTACCGTTACACTAAACGACTTACCAACGATCACAACCAGCGATACGACCTGGCCGTGATCGTTGGTAAGTCGTTGTGTGGTCGCTGGGGAGCTGTCACACAGACAGCTCTCTCCAGCGACCAATGATCCGGGGAAAGAATTCGGCATGGTTGAAACTGTCTTCAATGATGCCGAAGTCCCCAGGTAACCCGATATTTACCCTGGTTACCATTGTAAAAGTAAAAAAAAAACAAAAAACACTACATACTCACATTCCGACGTCTGTCACATCCCCCGCCGTCAGCTTCCCTGCACTGACTGTCAGTGCCGGCCGTAAAGCAGAGCACGGCACTGACAATCAGTACAGGGAAGCTGACGGCGGGGGACGTGACAGACATCGGAATGTAAGTATGTAGTGTTTTTTTTTTAACTTTTACAATGGTAACCAGGGTAAATATCGGGTTACTAAGCGCGGCCCTGCACTTAGTAACCCGATGTTTACCCTGGTTACAAGTGAACACATCGCTGGATCGGCGTCACACACGCCGACCCAGCGATGACAGCGGGTGATCAGCGACCAAAAAAAGGTCATAAACTGTGATGTGGGCATCCGGTATCACTGGGCATGCTCTGTGGTGTTCCAGGCCCATTGTCCTTTTTGGAAACGCTACATCGATGATGTATTTTGTATATGGTACACCACAAACATTGGATCTTTTCTTCCACAGCCTAAATACAGCATGGCCTGGTCGAACTTTTACGATTACTAGTAGTACACAACAGGTTAACTTTCTAGACACCTTAGTTATTAAGGATGAATTGGGAACCCTGAAAACGGACCTTTACACAAAGCCAACTGACAAAAATAGTCACAGTTTATGACGCACTTCCAGTATTGGCATCACCGTTGGTCCCGCCCACAGCCTATTTAATCACATTCATAATGCCCTTACACTGTCTAACTAGCGGCGGACACTGCGTTAGAGGCGCAACACCACTGACACATACGTGTAAGCATCACCTTAATGCTGCATGTAGCTCAGCGACCGTATCCTCATCTTTCATGTATATTACAGGCACGCAACTCTACTAAATACGCCCTCCTTAATCTATGTGACGCATCCTACTGTACTCCACTAACTGGGTGAGCTGCATTTTGAACATATCTTTCTGGCCCATACAACATTGTTGTTTTATTATATGTTCTTACCATCTTATGTCTGGCCCTCACATCAGGTATTCTCCATACCTAGTTATTCATCTCTCTTCTATACTATATGTATCTCTCATGAGGTTTGGCATGTAAATATATGCTTCATTACAGCTTTTGTCTTATTACAAATCTGTAGCCCCGCGCCTTGATGCCACATTATACGTGTAGCTACACCGGCTCTGTCCACGTTTAGTGATTCATATATGGCGAGATACTACCTCCACTCTCTGTTAGACCATACGTGCCCCTCACACTAGGGTTGGCATTCATTTATATGCTTCATTTCAGCTATTGTAATAATACAAATCTGAAGCTGCATGCCTTGATGTCACATTAGACGTATAACTACACCTGCTCCGTGCATGCTGAGCGATTCATATTAAGTGAGATGTTTGTTCCACTCTCATATCCCCCTTACATTACTATTGGCATTTATTCGTATTCATATGCTTCATTTCAGCTATTGTCTCTTACAAATCTGAAGCCTTAGGCCCTGATGTCACATTAGACACATAGCTACACCTGGTTAGTATACTAACATCAGTACACTCCTTACGTAACTAATGTTGTACACCTTCTTCTGTTTAATTTTACTTTTATTGTTTTAGGGAGATTATTCTCCCGATAGGTCACTTAGGGCTAGACCCCACATATATGGACCCAATTGATGTACAGGGACATCTGACATACCTACCATAAGAGCAATTCTTTCTTATGGCGGCATATACTTCGTTGTCCATAGGGCTATGTGTGAAGGTGAACGTAAACCTATGTGGTTCTTGTTGTTTTAATTTGTACTGTTTGTCTTTTTTACGGTTTTTTAATATGTCTTTCTGCGAGAGTTTAAGAGCTCTTGACTCAGCATTCGCTAATAATTGGGAAGGATAATTTCTGTTCAAAAAACATGTTTTAAGATCTTTTATTTGCTCCCTAAAAATTTCTTCATTATTATTAATTTTTCTAAGGCGCACCATCTGGCTATATGGTATACTTCGTTTTGTATGCAACGGATGGGCACTGTTAAAATGCCGCAATAAGAAAGAATTGGCATGTTTTACAAAATGACAGGGATTTATCTAAAATTGTCCCTAAACAGCCTCATTTTGCCTACAAACGCACGAGAAACTTGGGTAACTTACTTGTTCACAATCGAATGTTGCCAGAAAATAATAATTGGCTAGAGAAATCATTGCCGAGTGGCAATCATAGATGCGGTAGTTGTAACTTCTGTCACCTTCGAGTACTTGGCAGCTCTATACGAATAGGTCCGATAACACACACAGTGCATGATTTCATCTTATGCAAAAGCAAATATGTGGTCTATGTCATCTTTTGTCCATGTTTATTTTATTATATAGGCAAAACCATTCGCCCAATGACAGTAAGATTTAGAGAGCATTACAGATCAATATCCACAGGCAAGGGATCTTTACGTTTTATTAAGCACATACAGGAAAAACATAATGCAGATCCTAATGTGTTACGTTTCGCCGGCTTGGAGGTGGTTAAAAATCCACCCCAAGGTGGCGATCGAAATAAAATTCTCCTACAACATGAAGCAAGGTGGATTATAAAGACAAACGCTCAAGGTCCAATAGGACTAAATTACAAACTTGACATGTCAATATTTTTATGATTGCAATAATGATTCATTCCAAATATTGCATCTTGTAATTGTAATAATTGTATATTCCAAATGTTATTGTTTATGCATTTCCGCAGCACAAAGTGATTTTAATTGTTATGTGTAATTATATGTTGTTTTTACACTTACTCACTTTCTTCACTCACCTGTCGACTCCTATAAAAATGAAATGACACACTTGATTGTGCACCTGGACCCGTGGAAGCGCATTTTGCGTGAAACGGCCGTAGTCCTTCTCCTCTCCCCCGCACCTAATCCTCTTTCCCGCCGCCTCTCCGCATAATGTCTCACATCGCTTTAAGCGAATAAAGGACACTATCTTCAGCAAGAATCTGGTGAGTGCTGCATCTTTTGTTATTTAACAAGTTGGAAAGTATATATATATATATATATATATATATATATATACATACATACATACACATATACATAAAGAGAGAAAAAAATGCAGCACTCACCCAAATCTACCAAAAATCCTTATCTGAAGCATATTCGTCTATACTTGAGGTTTGCTGATATTTTTTTTGTGTGGGATGGAGGGGAGCAAATTTTCAATGACTTTGTTGCATTCTTGAACGAAAATAATGATGACAACATGATGTTCACATCTGTGTTTAACAACAGAGAATTGGAGTTTCTGAATGTAAAAGTTGAGATCAGAGAGGGGTTAATTAAAACAAGTGTCCATAGAAAAATTACGGCCACTAACAATGTTCTGCATTTCCTAAGCGCCCATCCTAACCACACCAGACACAGCATTCCATACAGCCAAATGGTTAGGCTGAGAAAAATTAATAATTGTGACAAAACATATAAGAGCCAAATACAGGAACTAAAAATGCGTTTTAAAAATAGAGGTTACCCGGAGCCGATTTTACATCAGGCAGAATTGAGGGCAGCCAAGTTATCCCAAATTGATTTATTAAAAAAGGGCAACAAAAGAGTACCGTATATACTCGAGTATAAGCCGACCCGAGTATAAGCAGACCCCCCTAATTTTGCCACAAAAAACTGGGAAAACTTATTGACTCGAGTATATCTCGCCCACCATTCCTAGGAGTAAGAAGCACTGAGCATGAGCTCCTGAATTTCCATCACTTTATACCTTGTAATGAGTCAACTGTAAGACAAAACCTGGAAAAACTCAACTCCGTGGAACATAAAAGTGATCTGGACCGAACTGGACTTTACATTTTATGAAAAAAGGAAGAATTGGAGGATTTAAAGGACAAAACAAGAATCTCCTGGAGGACACAGACTGGAAGCAGCCGACATCATACATCTGACATCCTGATACCTGGACCTATAGAAGGTAGGAGAATTCTTTAACTACAACACAACCTATAGACTTGCTACAAATTAATCTTCTTAGAAACAAGGATTATAATTAACATATAACTACAAAATGGAAAACACAAATTTAGAACATGTAAATGAACAAAGCCCGGAGCCAGAGACACAGGAATGCTGGGGGCCAGATCTGGAGATAACACAGGGGGGCAATAAATCCAAGATGGACTACGTTAGAGAGAATCCAGAGACTCTTTATGCAGATTTCACAAAGAAAGAACCAAAAAGAAAAACCAATGTATTATTCTATACAGACCACCCCTCAGCTTGGCGCACTGCGCTGTGCAAACGATACAAACATGTATCTAAAACCAACGATAAAGGTGTCCAGCAGATTAAAATTACCAGCCAAGCAGAGGACACCAATGCGCTCACCATACTCCTATACAAAACTGGCACAGTCATGGCGCAGGGGACGGAGGAGATTCTGCAGCAATTTGAAAATTGTTTCTCCGATATCAAAGAGCAGGCACAAACCTATAAAGGACTACAAGCCCCAGCAGCTACCTCTAATGCTCACATAGGGATTCCCAGACAGAGCCGCCTAACCCCCGACACTTCACACCTCTCGCCTGATAACATCAGAGACTTCTTATCTCAACTAGAAAGAGACTTGGCCCAACTGAAATTTGAATGTGAAAGAAACTCACAAAGCAACGCAAATTACCAAGCAGCAAATGACACAGCCACACAGAAAATAAGGGCCGAAATGTGTGAAATGAAGTGTCAATACAAGGCAGCACTACAGGAAATGGGGGAGCTGAAAAAAGACAATGATCAACTCCGAAAGGAGATTAGAGAATTAAAAGCCCATAACCCTGGTCATCTGAACCAGCAGGGGGCAACGAAAACATGCCAGAGAGCAGACAATATGGCCACCACTGAACCCCATCAGCAGCACCGTAGCCCACCCAAGACATCACAAAGTCCTGATACTGTCCTAATAATGGACTCAAATCCTGAAACCAGAGAGATGGAAGAGAGAACAGAACCAGCCACCAGCAAAGCCAGCACCACAGACCCCCATCAGCAGCACCGTAGCCCACCCAAGACATCACAAAGTCCTGATACTGTCCTAATAATGGACTCAAATCCTGAAACCAGAGAGATGGAAGAGAGAACAGAACCAGCCACCAGCAAAGCCAGCACCACAGACCCTCGTCAGCAGCACCGTAGCCCACCCAAGACATCACAAAGTCCTGATACTGTCCTAATAATGGACTCAAATCCTGAAACCAGAGAGATGGAAGAGAGAACAGAACCAGCCACCAGCAAAGCCAGCACCACAGACCCTCGTCAGCAGCACCGTAGCCCACCCAAGACATCACAAAGTCCTGATATTGTCCTAATAATGGACTCAAATGGGAAGTACCTAAATACACAGCGGCTATTCCCAGGAAAACAGGTCCGTACAATCCGCTGTGCAAGTATTGAACAGGTGACAGAGGTCATCAGTAGACCACGGTTTACCAACCCAAAGCACATTATTATACACACGGGTACAAACAATCGGCCAGACCAGCAGATCGCAGAACAACTGATCAACCTGGCAAAGATGGCAAACCTAAAATTCCGGGACAGTAAAATCATTCTGTCATCGCTGCTTCCAAGAAAGGACATACCCAGGCAAACCACCCAAGCCATCAATGCAGAACTGACTGAAAAGATCAAGACTGTGCCAAACGTGACCCTGGCACAACACCTCTCCATAAACAACAGTCACCTGCACGATGATAAACACCTCAACAAACAAGGGGTCAGCCTCCTGGCCAAAGAGCTGAAGGACATCGTGCTAAACAGAGACCCCGGGCCTGGATTCAACAGTGGCCATAATCACACTGAAAGACCCCCGAGAACGATAAAGCAGAAAACCCCAAGGCTACCTCCTGGAGCTGGAAACAAAGCTCTTCACCCAGTGTCAGACCATCGGAGGTGGAGACCTCCACCGAGGACACCACCAAGCCCACACAGATACATGCAGAGCAGAGATAGGGATGAGATAATAAACCTGCTCAATGCACTGCGCAGAATAATAATGTGACCGGATGGAACCAAGCACCACTATAAAACTGTCAGAAATCCAGTTTGTCCCACACAGCCATACTCATTACAAGGTATATACACACAAACCACACAGAAGAATGTCTTCACTTACAATCAGCAGCTGGAATATCCAGGGTCTCAACGCCTCAACCTTTGGATCTAAAACAAAGGACCCTGATTTTATACAAAGTATGAAAAATATAGACATTCAGATCCTCCTGGAAACATGGACCAGAGCCGAAAACGAATCCCTGGTGCCTATTGGATACAAGGAATTCTTGGTCCATGCCCAGAAAAATAAAAACATCAAACAGGGCCGGGGCTCAGGAGGAGTAGCGATCTGGTATAAAGAGGAGCTCCACCAGTACATCAAACCGGTGAAGAAAGGAGGCAGCCACATATGGATCAGAATCAGCAGCTCCATCCTCACCTGTCAGTCTGATGTCCACCTCTGTGCCACCTATATACCACCGCCAGAGTCCCCCTACTTCAATCCAGACTGCTTCGAAATCTTACAAAGAGAAGCCGCCCATTATCAGGCCCTGGGCAAAGTTCTCATCTTTGGAGACCTCAATGCAAGAACAGGGAGAGAGAGAGACTTCCTGACCACGGATGGAAACATCTACATACTTGGAGCAGAGAATGACGGCCAAGACCCTGTACACACTGAGAGAAACAGCTATGACAGTACAGTCAACAAAAGTGGCAGAAAGCTCCTGAACGTATGTAAAAGTTTAGGACTTCATATCCTTAATGGACGATGCAAGGGTGACTCCTTAGGAAGGTATACACTAAACTCCCATGTAGGGAGGAGTGTAGTTGATTACGCCATTACAGACATGAACCTGGCAGATGTCAGCGCCTTCATAGTCACCCCACAAACGCACCTGTCAGACCACAGCCAACTTCTTCTGTACATGAAATCTACAGAGAAACCATCCACTCAGAAGCCACAGCAGAGCGGCCTCTTCACCCGGCCTCCATCCTATAAATGGTCCAAAATATCGGCACTAAGATATAAAGAAGCTTCCAGAAGACCCGAAATACAGCGGATGCTCCACCACTTCTACAACCTTGAGTACATGCCAAACCCAGAGGGAGTGAACCAAGCAGCAAAGGACCTCAACAATATATTCTACGCAATGGCCAGACTGTCCGACCTTAAAAAAGCCGACTACAAGAGACCAAAAGAAACACAGGTCAATGGCTGGTTTGACAGAGAATGTAAAGCTGTACGGAAGACCCTGAGAACAGCCTCCAACAAGAAACACAGAGACCCCAACCACCTGGGTCTGAGGGAAGCCTATGACTCCATACAAAAGCAGTACAAAACCATCCTCAGGAGGAAGAAGCAGAGTTACATCTCTACGAAGCTCAATCAACTCCAAGACGCCCTCCAAGACCACTCCTTCTGGGAACTATGGAACCACATGGACACCAAAGACAAGAAAAACAACAACCATATCCAAAATGGCAACCTCTGGCTCCAATACTTCAGAGACCTCTATAAAGACATTCCAAAGGAAGGACTAAGCCAAGAACAGGAAAACATAATGGCGAAACTAAAAGCAATGGAGGAAAAAATCAAAAACTTCCAAAACCCGGTGGATACACCTATAACACTACAGGAAGTAACCGAGAGACTCTCCTCCATAAGAAGTAGAAAAGCCGGTGGCCTAGATGGAATCCTACCAGAAATGCTGAAGTACAGCCCACCAGAAATACAGGCTGCAATGGTTAAACTCTTCAATATTGTACTGAGTGCCGGCTACTTCCCTCGTACCTGGAACCAAGGCCTCATCACACCCATCCACAAGAGTGGGGACAGGTATGACCCAGCCAACTACAGAGGCATATGCGTCAGCAGCAACCTGGGAAAACTGTTCAACAGTATCCTGAACAAGAGGATCCTCACCTTCCTCACCGAGCACAACGTCCTCAACAAGAGCCAAGCAGGGTTCATGCCGAACCACCGCACCACTGACCACATCTATACTCTGCACAGCCTCATTCAGAGACACATCTACAATACAAAGAATGGGAAGATATACGCCTGCTTTGTGGACTTTAAAAAGGCCTTTGATTCAGTGTGGCACCCGGGCTTATTCCTGAAACTGCTGGAGAGTGGAATAGGAGGAAAGACCTACGATGTCATCAAAAGCTCCTACACCGAGAGCAGCTGCAGCGTGAGTGTGAGCGGCAAAAGAACGGCTTTTTTCCAGCAGAGCCGCGGAGTAAGACAAGGCTGCAGCCTAAGCCCAACGCTCTTCAACATCTACATCAACGAGCTGGCTACCGCCCTGGAATCCTCCTCAGCACCAGGACTCACCCTCCACGACGCTCAGGTGAAATTCCTGCTGTATGCAGATGACCTGCTGCTGCTGTCACCAACCGAGAAAGGCCTCCAGGACAACTTGAAAATCCTAGAGAAATTCAGCTCCACCTGGGCCCTACCGGTCAACCTAAAGAAAACCAACACCATGGTGTTCCAGAGGAGAAAGAGAAGATCAGACCAACACCCATCATTTATCCTCAACAACTGCGACCTCACAGGAGCGGACAAATATACCTACCTGGGCCTAGAGATTCACCGGTCAGGGAACTTCAAACAAGCCATAGAGACCCTGAAAGACAAGGCCTGCAAAACCTTCTATGCCATCCGAAGGACACTCTACCATCTGAAGCCACCAGTGAGGGTCTGGCTAAAAATCTTCGACTCCATCATCGCCCCAATCCTCCTGTATGGCAGCGAAGTCTGGGGTCCTCACACCTACCCAGACTGGTCAAAGTGGGACTCCAGTCCAACAGAAATATTCCACCTGGAATTCTGCAAGCACCTTCTCCAGGTCCATCGGAGCACCTCCAACAGTGCTTGTCGGGCCGAGCTGGGCAGATTCCCTCTACACCTGACAGTTCTAAAGAGGGCGCTGTCATTCCGGGCTCACCTGCATAGGAGCAATCCAAGCTCCCATCACCATAAAGCCCTGATACATGAAGGTGAAACAGAAAAACCAGAACCCCCGGAACAGCCCAGCCAAACCCAACCGGAGCAGAACACCAATCACAACAACCTGACAAAAGCCGGAAATAGGAAGATGGCAGATGAAGGCCAGGAGAGGTATGTCAGTGACTGGAAGAATGATATCATCAGCTCACAGAAACTGACCATGTACCGGAGCCTACAGAGAGACTACAGACTGGCCCCATATCTGGAGAAACTCCCGGACCCCAGAGACCGCCAGATCCTGAGCCGATATAGACTCAGTGCCCACAGTCTGGCCATCGAATGTGGCCGACACAGGCAGAGCTACAAGCCCAGGGAGGAAAGACTGTGCCAACACTGTGACCAGGAGGCCATAGAGGACGAAACCCACTTCCTGCTACACTGCTCCAAATACTCAGCAGTGAGGGACACTCACTTCAGGAGACTCTCACATCTCTTCCCAGACTTCATCACCATGAAGGAGGAAGAGAAAACATATATCCTGCTGGGAGAAGAAGAGAGAGCGGTGGAGATAGCAGCGCGGTATGTGAGCGAATGTCATAGACTGCGAGAAAGAGAACTATGATGCCATGGACTATAGCCCCCAACCTGGACCTGCCCCATCCACCTCCCCTATGCCATGGACTATAGCCCCCACAATGGACCTGCCCCATCCACCTCCCCTATGCCATGGACTATAGCCCCCAACCTGAACCTGCCCCATCCACCTCCCCTATGCCATGGACTATAGCCCCCAACCTGGATCTGCCCCATCCACCTCCCCCCACAGCTCCTACCCAACATCCCCTCAGTCCCTATCCCTATTGCCTCTATACACTTGCTTTGGCAAAACTGATGTGTATTTGGTCCTGCCAATAAAGCTTCTTTGAATCCTGAATCCTGTATAAGCCTAGGGTGGAAATGCAGCATTTACCGGTGAATTTCAAAAATAAAAATAGATCATTATTTCCCCATAGCTGTGCCATATAGTGCCCTACACCGTTCATTATTTCCCCATAGCTGTGCCCCATATAGTGCTCTGCACCGTTCATTGTGCCCCATAGCTGTGCCCCATATACAGTGCTCTGCACCGTTCATTGTGCCCCATAGCTGTGCCCCATATACAGTGCTCTGCACCGTTCATTGTGCCCCATAGCTGTGCCCCATATACAGTGCTCTGCACCGTTCATTGTGCCCCATAGCTGTGCCCCATATACAGTGCTCTGCACCATTCATTGTGCCCCATATACAGTGCTCTGCACCGTTCATTGTGCCCCATAGCTGTGCCCCATATAGTGCTCTGCACCATTCATTGTGCCCCATAGCTGTGCCCCATATAGTGCTCTGCACCGTTCATATATCCCCATAGATGCTCCACATAAATCTGTGCCGCCGCTGCTGCTGCAATAAAAAAAACAAACCACATACTCACCTCTCTTGCTTGCAGCTCCCGGCGTCTCGTTCCGGCGCCTCCATCTTCCCGGCGTCTCTGCTCTGACTGATCAGGCAGAGGGCGCCGCGCACACTATATGCGTCATCGCGCCCTCTGACCTGAACAGTCAGAGCGCAGACGCCGGGAAGATGGAGGCGCCGGGAAGATGGAGCGACTCCCGGCGGCTAGAACGCGGACAGGTGAATATTACATACTTACCTGGTCCCAGCGATCCTGACGCTCCCTCTGCCTGGTCTTCGGTGCCGCAGCCTCTTTATCAGCGGTCACCGGCACCGCTGATTAGAGAAATGAATACGCGGCTCCACCCCTATGGGAGGTGGAGCCGCCTATTCATTTTTCTAATGAGCGGTCCCACATGACCGCTGAAGAGGGGAAGAACTGCAGCACCGAAGACCGTGGGACGGCAGGGACAGCGCCAGGATCGCCGGGACTAGGTAAGTATGCCTCGGCGCCCTCTCCCCCTCACCCGCCGACCCTGCCACCCACCTTGACTCGAGTATAAGCCGAGAGGGGCACTTTCAGCCCAAAAATTTGGGCTGAAAATCTCGGCTTATACTCGAGTATATACGGTAAATAAAGGGAAAAGCTTAATCACTAATGGGGGCGAAAATCGCAAGTTCGCGTTTACGTTTAAACATAGTCCGTTGGATAACGATATTCGTGCTGCAGTGCGTAGAAATTGGCACGTACTGCAAAACGATACGGATTTCAGAAATTTATCCGTTTTTTCCCCTCTTTTTGCGTATAAATGGTCTGTTAATATAGGAGACCTAGTGGTTAAAAATCGGATCGCTAACGTGGATAACATGTGGATTAAGAAATCAATGCCCCAGGGAAACTTTAAATGTGGAAGTTGCAGCATGTGTCATCTGCACAAGACTGATAACCCTTTAAAAGTCGGCACCGTACACCATAAGGTAATGGATTTTGTAACATGTAAAACTAAATTCGTAGTTTACGCAATTTTTTGTCCGTGTAACCGATTTTATATCGGGAAAACAATCAGGCCTCTTATGGTCCGGTTCCGTGAGCATTTTAACTCTGTATTAACAGGGAAGGAACGTGTACGCCTAGTGAGACATATGCAAGATATGCATGGCGGCGATCCCAACCTGCTAAGCTTTGCTGGTTTGGAGATAGTTAAATTTCCACAGCAAGGGGGCAATCACAATAAAGTATTGCTGCAAAGGGAAGCTCGATGGATCCTTAAAACTAATGCTCAGGGACCATGGGGGCTCAATGATAAATTGGACATGGCTATTTTCATTTAGTTCGCCAGTAAAATGCAGTCCATGGAAGGAGCCAGGTTGGTTTTAAATAATGTTTATATATGTTCACATGTGTTTTATATGGTAAGTCCTGTCCTATATAAGGAAGTGACATCACCAGCATTATTCACCTGACCCGTAGAAGCGCAGGAGCGCGAAACGATCATCGTCTGTCTTGTCTCCATTCACTCCCGCTCCCCTCCGCAGTGTTGTCTATGCCACGCCACGTCCGACATGGCTTGTAATGCCTAAATAAAGGACTTCTGATTTTTGGTAGATTTGGGTGAGTGCTGCATTTTTTTCTCTTTTTATGCGTTTGGATCACTATCTATGTATGCATAGCACCGCCTCAGCTTCAATGGGAATGGAACCCGCCTAGCCTGTTGGAGATCACACTTACAATTGTTCTGAGGAGTAGCAGCTTGTTCAGTGCCGGGCATACCTGCATTTTGTGCATTTCTTATTTGAATTGGAGTATATATATATATATATATATATATATATATATATATATGCGCAAAAAAAAGGAAAACAGCACAAAAAAAAAATGATAGAAAAAGTGGGCTTTAATGCCTATAACAAAAATTATAAAAATGTTGTCTCTGTCCAAAAATATATGGACCTAACTGTAATATATATATATATATATATATATATATATATATATATATATATATAAAAAATTAGAACAGCATCATATTACCAAATTTGTAATGCAAAGCTCTCCAAACCAATACTCGAATGGCTCCAACAATATGCGAAAAAAAGGAAAACAGCACAAAAAAAATTATAGAAAAAGTGGGCTTTAATGCCTGGACGGCGTGGCAACGTTTCGGATTTCCAATCCTTTTTCAAGCAGTGAACATACAAATGAAGTGGGTATATATAGCTAATACACATGTTCTCTATTAATCATCATTAAAACAATAATCATATTTCAGACATCAGTGCCTGTATACTTCATATTCCAATAAGGTGCATCAGTGTCTGTGTTCATGGATATAAGAATATATCTTGAAATAATATAAATCACATGAAGTGCATAGTGAATATCTCTTAAATATATTAATAGACAATTAAAACTAAACAGATGTCCCAATCTAGTATATAATGAACAAAGAAGTTACTGGTCATTGAAAAACAAACCTAACTGTCATAATAATGAAAATTTGTCACCTAACGTTGATTTTTTCAGGACTAGACCCTATGAAAGAAAAAATGAAAACAGCAGGAAAAGGGGAGGAAAAAAGCATCGGAGACAACAAAAAAGAGAAAAAAGGGAAAAACAAGTCACCAGTAGAGAAACAGATGGCGACAAGAAGCAAAGAACAGACCTAATCGTGAATATTTCAAGTAAGACCCTCACTGAAAATCAAATATCCGTTCTAAATAAGGGTTTATCTTTTGGGTTGAGTTCACATGTGGACTGGTTCCAACTCAATATGGATCTCCAACTTTTTTTAGGTCCATCAAATTAAAAGAGTTGTTTTGGAATAAACCAAATATAGAAAAGCCCCTTAATTGTAATCTAAATTTACAACAACTAAACCTGAAGAAAACAAGTCACTTCATTCCACCAGATAATTCACCTGTCGTCGAAGCCTTTATCCTAGCTGTTAATCATGATATAGAAAATTTAAAAAAAGAATGTACTAACCAATTCTTATATCCCAATATGACAGCAGGAGAAATGAAGGCTCTGTATGAACTGGCACATGATGATGAAATAATCATCAAGAATGCAGATAAAGGTGGCGCAGTCGTCATCATGAATAAGAAAGACTATATAGATGAGGTCAATAGACAGCTGGCTGACCCGGAGGTGTATGAGAGACTTGCTCACGATCCAAAGTTTGATATTGCAAGGGACATTAAATCCATTTTGGATGGCGCCCTGGACATGCAAATTATTGACCAGGATGTATTTGAGTTTTTGACAGTCAAATTTCCCATCACTCCCGTGATGTATATATTACCAAAGATACATAAGTCTCTCATACATCCTCCGGGCAGACCTATTGTTTCAGGCTGTGACTCCATCTTGTCTCATATTGGGATCTTCTTGGATAAGATCCTGAATCCGATTGCTAATCATACAGAGTCTTTTGTGAGGGATACCACAGACTTTTTAGAAAAGATTGGTGGAATTGAAATAACGGGTGAAGTTATACTGGCTTCATTCGACATAACATCTTTATATACGTCGATTGAAAATAGTAAAGGTCTGGAAGCAGTTAGTAAAAAGTTACAAAATACTCAATACTCTGAGGGTACTAAAACATTTATTCTACAATTGCTTGAATTAATATTGACCAAGAATTATTTTTTGTTTGGAGATGCGTATTATTTTCAATTGCAAGGAGTCGCCATGGGCGCCAATATGGCGCCAGCCTATGCAAATATTGTCATGAGCATCCTCGAGGAAAGTTTCATCTATGTATCTCCCCACTTCAGCTATGTAGCTGCGTGGTGGAGATACATAGACGATATTTTTTTGATTTGGACTGGTCCCGATGACACATTATTTGAATTTCATGATTATTTGAAATGACTTACTTCCCTTCAATAGTCAACATCCGAAAAAAAAAAAAGAGTCGATCCCCTTCAGCCAATTAATTAGAGTCAAAAGAATCGAGAGTAGGGAAGATTCCTTAAAAGAATCCATGGAAAATACCTTAAAAAATTTTTCAGATAGAGGCTATCCCAATAATCTCCTGATAAAACAAAAAAACAAGGTAGATCTGTTGAAAAGGGATGATCTTCTTATAAAAAAGAACTAAATCGTATACCCTTTGTGACATCTTTCTGTGAAGAGAGTGGTAAAATTTCAAATATTGTATGTAAACATTGGGGAATGTTGTCTAAATGTTTACCACATGTGAAAGAATTTTCCAATCCACCAATATTTTCTTATAAACGCAATCGCACTATTGGTTCTGCCATAGTTAAATCCGATATTGGATCGTTCAAAAGGTGCAGTCAGACAACTTTATCTGGTCAAGATAGAAAGGGATGTTTCCCATGTCTATCATGTATCAACTGTACCATGATGCTCAAGGGAGCAAGTTTCTCCCATCCGGTCACTCAGGAGGTATTCAGGATACAACATTACTTGACTTGTAATTCTGACTTTGTCGTGTATTTGTTACAGTGCCCTTGTTCCTTATGGTATGTCGGTGAAACGACTTGTGATTTTAAAACTCGGATTAATCAACAACGACATACCATAAGGAAGGGACGTATGGATTTGCCTGTTTCCAAGCACTTTGTAGAGAAATCGCATAAAGAAAAACAACTACGATTTCGTATTATCAACACGATTCCTGCTCAGAGAAGAGGAGATCGTGTGCGATTGCTTAAGAGGAAAGAACTAGAATGGATTGTTAAACTTAATACACTAAAACCATATGGACTAAATGTGGATTTCAAAACTAATGAAGTCTTGTCATATTTGGCATTTCCCTTCTCATATATGTTGTTTTTAATTTCTTTCAGATGTCCCAATCTATGAAGGGAAAAATATATCCCGTATGGAAAATGATGTTCTTTTCTTTTTCTTTTCTCGGCATAATACTCTGCTAATATCTTAATAAATATATGGATGGCACTCACTTGTCTATACATGTGTCTGTTTGCAATATTATGATGGAAATATGACATGTTGTAATTTTTAAGGGTACACGAGGATGGTAGTGATTGTATATCTCCTATCCTTTTTGTGTCCCTAGTTTGACCTACGATACCCATTTAATTGGGAAAATATTCGTGGATCTTTTATGGATTTGTGTCCTGATAATTATACATATATGACACATTAAACATTGTGGGTGCGTCCAAGTATATAATGAAGAGCGCTTGTTTTAGCCAAATAAAACTATACTGTGTTCTCTAGCACTTTAAAGAGACCTATGAGGCTAGCGCTTAATCAAAAGTAGATATTTGCTATAAACTGCAGAGTCTGTATATGTATTTGCTTGGAAATAGGGATATTCCCTTTTCCAAGATGGCGCTGATGTCTTCAGAGCACTAGTGCGCAGGCGCTGACCATAATGCTGTGTTTCTCAGGTCAGAAGCCATAGACATGCGCAGTGACTCTAGGAAGACGCCGAGAACTGAATACATGTGGCGATATGCCTGTAAGTGTGTTCTTTGTTCATTATATACTAGATTGGGACATCTGTTTAGTTTTAATTGTCTATTAATATATTTAAGAGATATTCACTATGCAGTTCATGTGATTTATATTATTTCAAGACATATTCTTATATCCATGAACACAGACACTGATGCACCTTATTGGAATATGAAGTATACAGGCACTGATGTCTGAAATATGATTATTGTTTTAATGATGATTAATAGAGAACATGTGTATTAGCTATATATGATTAAGGGTGCTTAGTCACCGGAAACGCGTTGACCTTGTTTTTATAATTTTTTCTGTATGCTGATGTTTTGTCCTTTCACTATATTTTAAGTGAAATAAATTATGGATTTTTCACTATTTCGTTGAGCTGGATCTCCTTCTCTTTCCTGTTCGTCCACGCCCTGACACAGCGGTTCCGTGCTCCGAGCTCCTGGGAATGTCGGTATGGTGAGCTGGATTTTGTTTTTCCTGTATTAGCTATATATACCCACTTCATTTGTATGTTCACTGCTTGAAAAAGGATTGGAAATCCGAAACGTTGCCACGCCGTCCAGGCATTAAAGCCCATTTTTTCTATAATTTTTTTTGTGCTGTTTTCCTTTTTTTCGCATATTGTTGGAGCCATTCGAGTATTGGTTTGGAGAGCTTTGCATTACAAATTTGGTAATATGATGCTGTTCTAATTTTATATATATATATATTACAGTTAGGTCCATATATTTTTGGACAGAGACAACATTTTTATAATTTTTGTTATAGACATTACCACAATGAATTTTAAGCAAAACAATTCAGATGCAGTTGAAGTTCAGACTTTCAGCTTTCATTTGAGGGTATCCACATTAAAATTGGATGAAGGGTTTAGGAGTTTCAGCTCCTTAACATGTGCCACCCTGTTTTTAAAGGGACCAAAAGTAATTGGACAGATTAAATAATTTTAAATAAAATGTTCATTTCTAGTACTTGGTTGAAAACCCTTTGTTGGCAATGACTGCCTGAAGTCTTGAACTCATGGACATCACCAGACAGTGTTTCCTCCTTTTTGATGCTCTGCCAGGCCTCCACTGCGGTGGTTTTCAGTTGCTGTTTGTTTGTGGGCCTTTCTGTCTGAAGTTTAGTCTTTAACAAGTGAAATGCATGCTCAATTGGGTGGAGATCAGGTGACTGACTAGACCATTCAAGAATATTCCACTTCTTTGCTTTAATAAACTCCTGGGTTGCTTTGGTTTTATGTTTTGGGTCATTGTCCATCTGAAGTATGAAACGGCGACCAATCAGTTTTGCTGCATTTGGCTGGATCTGAGCACACAGTATGGCTCTGAATACCTCAGAATTCATTTGGCTGCTTCTGTCCTGCGTCACATCATCAATAAACACTAGTGACCCAATGCCACTGGCAGCCATGCATGCCCAAGCCATCACACTG